>NC_053154.1:226373023-226408023 GCF_016835505.1 Polypterus senegalus | reverse complement strand
GGGTGATTAGTTTTTGTGGACAGCCTGCTCTAGGTGGATTCACTGCTGTGCCATACTCTTTTCATTTCTTAATGATTGATTTAACTGTACTGCAAGGGTCATTCAGTGACTTAGATATTTTCTTGCACTACCCCAATGACTTATGGTTGTTAATAATTTTTTCACTCAATTGCTTGTTCTTTTTTCTTTACCATGTAGGTCAGGCCTCGATACTGATTCACCATAAGCTGAACCTTCCATATACATGTATATTTATACTACAATCAATTGAAACCACTTGGCTACCAGGCAGATGATCTCAATTAAACTCTTTATGGGACTTCTAAAACTAGTAGAGTGTACCAGTGATGATTTAGGTATTTCATATTAAAAGATTTAAATACTTATATTATCAATTATTTTGTGTTTTATTTATATAATTTATTTAGACCACTTTGCAGACATCTGTTTTTGCTTTGACATTAAAGTCTTTTCCTGTTGATCAATGTCAAAAAAGCCAGTTTAGAGCCACTGTAATTCAATACTGTATAACAATAAAATGTAAAAACTTCTGAAGTGGAGGTGCAGATACTTTTTATAGTCATTGTATAGCCAACAAGTAGCTTTAGATCCTAAAGCAAACTGTTAGATAACCTGAAAGCCTTATTTTTGATATTCCAAGTGCTACATATACTAAAATTAAAATAAATGAAAATAGATTCAGCTTCTTTAAAACCATAATTAATGCATGTCAGACAATCAATGAATGGCGGGTGTTGCAACAATACTAAAATGTCTGTTACCTCCTTATCATTAATTTATATTGCTTTTTCATGAGAACAACAAATCAGCTGTCATATTGTTTAATCAGATGATATGTTGCTTTCTATTTGATTATTAAAATCCATCTCCACATACCTTGAATCCTGGGACAGCAGAACTCTACCTCCATTAAAAGACAAAAGCAAATCATTTTTCTGAATGTGCAAAGAGCAGCATTTCTGCTTTCTTTGTAAGCCACATTATAATGTACTTAGGACTAATTACCTAACTAGTGCTAACAGTAGGAATTGTGGCAGGTATGTCCTGGAGCACAAAGACACCGGTGTGTCTCTGTCTGAGTACGTACTTGCGTGCAACTGCATCATCACTAATGTGCTGGTTTGATAACAAGACAGGTGGCCAGGGGAAACCAAGATTCCAAATGCCATCTGTTGCCATGAACTGCCTCCTCAAGGTATGGAAAAGAACCCACAGGTACACAGTGATACATAAAAAGGGGGGAAGTATTATTTCATCTGGTAATTTAAGGTGTGGTTTGCTTTACTGTGCTGTTAATAATTAAGCATGTGTTAACTGGCTGATAAGGGCAGCACTGAATCTGGGAGCACAGCACTATAAAAACTGAGTACAGGAAATTGATATTACTTGAGCTGTCACATATGCCAGAAAAGAAGTCTGTCTTTCTTCCACTTAAACCCTAACCTTTGTCCTGTCATTTTAAGTGTTTATTGACCAGTTTTAAATTATATTTTTTATTATATGTTTCTTCATGTTTATTTTTTGTTACGGTATAGCCAGGGTTGTTTAAGTTTATTTCTTGTTTAGTCTTTTAGTTGTTATTTACAACAATTTTTTTCATATTATGTTATTTTGTTTTTGGTTTTATTTTGACATTGCATATATGTAATATTAATTGTGTTACCCAGCTTCATTCCGGAAATTTCGTAAGACAATGGGCCTCAGTTATAGTGCCGTAAGTTAACTGGATAGATCAGGAGTACTATACTATGTATACAGTATTTTTTAGTTTTCCACCAAATGCTAGTATTATTGGCAGGCAGTGTGGTGTAGTGGTTAGGACTTAGTACATGCCTGTGCTCAAATTGGAAAAACAAAAGAAATATATCCAATTGTATCTCAAATGTTGTAAATCACCTTGGATAAATTCATCTGGCAAATGATAAGTAATTAAAATATTATTAAATTACTGGCAAACTGAGTATATATTATCATCATTACTGTACATTTTTATGGTGTTCATTTGTTTTTGTTGTTCACTAAAGTACAGTATTTCTTTTTGTATTTTTTTTAATTGTATGGGGTTCCCCTTTAAAGTCCACAGGTACAAAGGTACATGAAAACAAGTGTTTGAAATAGATATACATAAGTGTCAATAACTTGCATGCATTACACTGAAGTATTAACGTGAAGAGCGAGGAGTTGCTTTCAGCACTGTAACACTGTGGCTTCCCCATTAGAAATTCAAGCGTAATGATCTAAGACCAATGCTGGGGAACTGCAAAATTTAAGTGCTGTGATTAAGGGTGGGTGGGTGTGTCGGGGAGTCCCTTTTGGAGTTACCAGTACTGTTTCCAGGGACTGGAGGTAGACCATGTGGATAACCAGGATGACAGCTGGTATGCTAGAAAACACTGCCAGTACACATAGAGCTCCCAATCATCCTCATTTTCCCAGACATGTCCTCATTTTTAACATGCCATGGACTGTCCAGGAGGAATTTATAAAATTTTGAAAATGTCTGGAATTTTGGCACCTAAAATTTGAAAATCTACATATCCTTATCATTGGTAAAAGATGAAAGCTGTACACCAATCAGCATTTACAAAAGTAGTGTGCACACTTTTTTCCCAGAATCTTCACTTCCATTTCGGTAGTAAATAAAGCAGATATCGACGAGAATACTCAATATCTGTCCAACTTGGCTTTTTACTTCATCTTTTGAATTCAGCCTTATTTTCTTGGTGAGTAGACAGTTCATTATAAATGTTGTTCCTTTACCTAATTATTTGTAATCCTAATTCACCGTAACTAAGTGAATTTATTCAAAATCGAAATTACAATTTTACATTTTCTATGTGAGATATTATATTTGATTCTTCTTTCAACAGCTTGGTTAAACAAGAAATTTCATACATCCAGGTACTGTCCATCGTATTTAAGTGCGAGTAAGTAATGCTTTGTAATATTTAAATGGAAAATATTGTTATTACCCCCCATTGCTTCCGTTGTAAATGAATGAGTCAACTATAAAATTTTCAATAAAAAAAAAAAAAATCACATTTATTCTGTCATATGAATGCAATATCTTTTTAGTTATCAGTTGATCAAGTAATAAGTCACTTCTTCAAGTAATTTAATAATATTTTCATAATTCTTTCATTTACATAAATTCAGGAATATTGATTATACCGAAAAGAAAGTGCAAGTTCAAAGACTACTTGAACAACAAATATCCTTGTTTTCAAAAGGGCTGAAGAAATTCAATTAAGGGGCTAATGCTCACAAGATTCAATTTCGGTAGCATGCTATTTTTATTCATATTTATCCAAGAACCCAGATTTACTGGGAAAAATACCTTCAGTGGAAAAATATAAAAGAATGTAGATAAATGCAAATAAACTAACTTGAAAACAGCTAAATTATTTTTATTTTACTAGTAGTGAATTAACCATGTGTATAATTTTTTACAGGTTTTTACAGTTAAGCTATCCAAATAAGAATGGAAGGAATGAAGTCTGTTAATTTAAGAGGCTTAACATATTCAAAATATTTAATGGGTTATTAGTTTGCCAGTGACCGTGATTGTGGCCATCATATCATAATTATAGTGATAAACTGGTACTAAATGTTTATATAATTAAAACAAAAACCATAAGGCAGTATAATGGAGTATTATTGCATCATAGGGAAAGACATCCTCAAAAGTCCTAATTATTCGACCCAAATATCCTCATTTCCAGAGAAAGAGAGTTGGCAACACTAAGTACGCATCAAAAGCAAAAACTGAGAAGTATCAGTCGACTTTAAGCACTTCAAGTGGGTGGATATCCCCATTTGAAGTAAGTAGAATGAACATATAAATGTAGATGATTTTGGAGGTTGGGGAGTAGCTTGTGGGAGGACTTCTTAACATTAAACTGACACTGTTGGGCATTTCTAGGATTTGCAGCCATCAATGCATTAGCTCCCTCTGTGACTGTTGTGCACAGTCCTGCATTTATATAACATTGAAACACCTCTCGCTTTGGGCCTTCACATGTATAATGATGCAACACTGATCGTGGGCTATATTGCATATGATGGTCAAAAGGATCAGGGGCTTACTGCTATTGCCATGTACATAATTCATAAAAAGATCAAGGGCTGGGTGCAATAGATCAGGGGATAAATTTCTAAAGCCCCCTATCCCACTCTCAACACCACTGTGTCACTCCTGGCTGGTGTTTGATTGGACACATCCAACTTTACTTCTCTCTCGCTGCCTTTTTCATTGTAGTGAAGCAACATCTACTCACAGCCACAGCACTTGCCAGTGGCACTCGAGGTTTACAGCGTGTTTACTAGTCATTGACCTTCGCGTCTTCCTTGAGCTTTGGGGAAGGTTCTCCTTCAATATCATACCTGACTGTAGATGCCAAATGTGATAATGTCTCTTTTATCCTGTCCTGCGGCCTCATTGATAAAGTTAATGTATGCAGAAAACGTGGCTTGAAATGTGTGTACGCAACTTCTCATGCAAACATCAGGATTTATAAAAGAAAACTGAATGGGGGAACATGCATATATTTATGGCAACTCTGATTCATGCTTACACAACATTTCGCAGAAACTGGGAAATGACGATATTATTGATAATGAAGAGAAATTCTGGCAAACCAGGTAAATTATGACTCACTCGCATAATAATTCATATCACTAAGCCATTATTATAATGTGTGTTGATGTGACAGACATATTGTATCTTAAAAATGATGAATATGATGTACGGACTAAGTTTTAGTTCCCTTTTTAGAGGGCCAATGCTATGTTTTTGCACTGAAGAACTGTTTTGGTTTTCATCAGTTTTACAGTATATCATCTACTTGTTGCCACTACTCAGGGATCTGGCTGACAGGTCAGGCATATCTCAGTCAAGCTTCACTCCATCGAACCTGCTGTACTGGAAGGCATTAACTGACCAGCGTAGCACTTCATCTAGTTTTTGTATTTTTTGGGTGCACATGCATAAAAAAATAACATTTTATTGCTGACATAAAATGGTAATTTGCAGCAGTGTCCAGTTGTCCTAATGTAATCGGAGCACTTTACTACACTCATTGCAATTAGGGCACCTAGCTAGCATGAAACTGCTTCTGTTAACTGTGAGCAGTTACATTGCATTATTGCACAAGTATTCTGTGATACCATGAGGTAAATGAAAAACATTGCGTCTCAGAGGCCTGGGTCAACCCATGATTCATTTATTTTGAAGTAAAATAGTTTACAATGATGTGACAGAACTTTACATGGTTAATGGATTGTTGGTAAGGTTACTGGCTAAACCCTCAGTGTTTCATATGACCTGCACTATTCATTGTAACAGCAATCATGTCATTACATGTGTCAGTGATCATGGCTACCCGCTCAGACACTGGCATCTTAAGCCTCTCCAGGATCCCCAGAATGCAGAGGAGAGACGCTATTATGCCATGCATGATTTTCTACTCTCAGTTGCAGAGCTAAGCCAGATACTCTTAAATGCAGGTGGCAGGGTCTCAGTATATTAACAGGAAGGCACTCTTACTGCCAGTGAAGTTCTGCAGCATTGTATGAGGTTGATTAGCATGCTCCATATATAGATATTTCAGGGAGTGTTCATGGATGCATATTTACAAGGTGACTGTAATTTATAAACAGTAAATTGCCTATAAATGTGTGTACAGCAGGTTCTATAAATCAGATTTTTTGTTTTTGCTGTACACATTTTTCTATTTTTTTGCTGTGCAACCCCCAGGGTACCACCTCTTCTTTAGCAGTTTGTCCACATTTTTGACTAGTGCTGTGTCATTTGTTTGCATAAATGATGCTCTCAGCACAGTATATAACATGTAAGTCAGCATAATATTAACATATATTGACTAATAAAAAAACACTGTATTTGTCAACTAATTTTCTTTTTTCTATAATGTCAACAACCTTCAATCAAATTTGTCAAGGTATGTTTGAGATTTGGGGGTTTCCAGTTTTCCTTTTTTTTTAACCCTAAATACTGATATATGGAAATGTCTTTTCTTAGTTGATAACCAGTACACTACATTTACCATTCTGACAAATTTATACTTTTTAACGAATTGGAAAATGTGTTTTTTTTTTGATGATCTGCACTGGTATCAGGAACCTGCAATTGCTCTAGGGGCACTGTACAAAGGCTGACCCTGCACTCTGACACCAAAGGGGTATGCGAAAACTAATTCATGATACAAGAAATTGTATGAGGCAAAGATATTGTATCTTCATTATGTTTCAAATTTTTTTGTATTAAAAATATATGTATTAGTTGTGTTTGGACTCCCCCAGCTGTATAAAAGGAGAAGTGTCATCTGTAAATGCAGATTTGACATTGCTCTTTTTTCATTCCTGCATTTTGCTCCTCTTTGTGATATTACTGTTTCCTGGATTTTGAGCCCTTCTTTTGTCTTAAGATACTGCTCATGTGTCCTGTCTCGCTTTTCCTGAGCTCTTTTTTGTAACCATTTTATAATTCCTTAAATAAATTCTTAAATATAAAAGAACTTTGTTTTGTTTATCTTGGAAGTAGAGGGCTTATGGCTTTTCTCTCCCCCATTTCTGTACATTTTTATATTTTGGATGCTAAAAGTCTCAGCCACATTTTTGGGCCTGTGTAGGCAGGACACCTACCATTTGACAGTGGGAAGAGGCTGCCTGGGATGAGGTGTACTCGGTGAGAAGGACTGGTCTGGCCTGTGGTTTTTCGAGACCTGCATCTCTTTTTTGAACTTATTGTGACAGTGATCACAACACTTTTATAACCAGATTTACTGGTATGACTTCTGAATATTTATTAATATTGTTGTTTATGTTCACATATTCAGCACTTTCTTTCTTTTTAAATCATTTTAAGCTTATATATTAATTTTCTTAAATAATTTTACACAGCATTCTATGTGATGACACTATGTATGGATGACGCTAGATAATTTGGTAAAGGAACTGAACTGATTTCTGACTTCATTTGTTTTCAAGATTGCTTATCCTCTATTAGGCATTAAGCAAATGCCTTAAACTCAAACTTCATTTCAGTGTGAGCATATACACAGGGGACATCTAATCAGAAAAATGATTTCCTCTAGAACCTCTAAGGATGAGTGCAAAGTTGTATGTAATAAATCAAAAGATGCCCCAAACTGAAAACACACATTTTAATATTTAAGATCTACAAAATAACAGAAGTAAAAATGCCATTTGTAAAAATTTATATTGCAATTTTAAAATTCTGCAATGTTAAAAGTAAGCAAAAACTCTTAATTAAATGAAGCATTGTCTTAGGTCTATGATATACGGGTACTGTGGAATTAACATATCTAACATAGTAAACTGAGAATTGAGTGTCCTACTAGGTGTCGACCAATGAAGTCCAACATAGAATGCAATAAGCTTTCTCATTCTAACAGCAGTATGATTTGAGGCATCTATTAACTAAAGTCATAATCCCCTTTTCTGTATGTGCATAATTTTGTTCATATGTCAGGTATTTTTTACTCATGTAAAGAAAGGGGTATTCATCACAAACTTCATGGGAAAATAAAATTCTCAAATCTGAGCTGGCTTCATCTATTTATAACATGAAGTAAGCCAAGCATTTGAGTTCCTGTAATACTTGTCCAAACAAAGGAAAGGATGAATGTCTTTCAAAGTGTAATCTGATGCCAAGATAAATTTGACTTTATCAGAAATTTCTCTCTATGTAAAAGCATTTGTGGAGCTGAATGAAGGCTCTAATAACTATGGGAATAAAAGCCTAAATCCACAGGAAAAAGGGACATAGTTACAGTGGGAGACACAGTTTTTCAGGAGACAAACATGCAGGCTCTCAACAGTTGACAGAGATTTAGTAACAGTGTAGAAGTTGCTTTATGTCTGATATGTCTGAAAATGTCAAGTTAGTTTATGAAGATATCATTTTTGGAAAACAAAGAATTTAGAGTTTTCACAATAAGGTCCACTTTAGCCAATCACAGTGCTTTTGTGGCAACATGTTGCATTTTGGTTAGACACATAAGTCAAAATTTCATTGTACCTTGTAAACATAACAAAAAACTTGAACTTAAGCAATTGTATAGCGTGCCACTCCAAACCTTTTTTTTTCTTTTTTTTATGTTGAACGCAGCAATACTAAATATCTTCTTCCTGGGCTTGCTGATGTTTCATTTTCTCTAGTGCCACACTAGGCTTAACTGAATTCCAAATGCCTTTGCATTGGACTGAAATGTAGCCATGTCTGAATAATAAGGAATAGCTTAAACAGAAGGATCTGCTGATGAAGAAAAAAGACAATAATGATGTACATATATGTTGATTAGATATCTGATGGAGGAGCAAGAGTTAGTCCATCAAAAATGGTGAATGGGAAGGCAAATGTAAGGACATGGTGTGCAAAACATCACTGAAAGTTTAAAATGTAGTCTTTTTAGCATAACACTTATTGATATTGAAAGTACAAAATGACACACCAAACAGTTGTGTTACTATTTTGCCTGCAGATAGTTAAGTAATAAACAACAAACTGAAATTTCACTAAACGTCCTAAAGTTATCAGAGGAAGCATCAATATCTGTTGAGCTTGGTCACTTGCAAACAGATGCTTAATTCAGACTGAATAATATATATATGTATCATCACCTGGTTCCCCTCTGTTGCTTTTCCAATTTAGCTTTTCGCCACAAATTCTTTTCATTTACACTATTAAAGGTCAGTATGTGGAGACATTAAAGCAAACTTGTTGTGCTTGTACAGTCATTCACCACATCTTTTGTTTAGAGCAAAGACAATATTGCTTTAACATGACTGACAAATAGCAAAAAGATGAAAATGAAGATATGACTACTTTTAAAATATTTTTTGAAATTAAGCAGAATTCTTAAAAATACAAATATGAAAGTCAGTACAGTATTTGCAAATGCTACATACCTCGTATGTTAACAAACTACATCTATGCTACTATAGGGTAACTAATAAAAGTTAATAAAATGAAAAAAATATATTTCAGAATTTTTTTTATTTTAAATAAATAAACCTAAAAAACTAAAAACAGAATTTTAATCTGCATTACAAACCTAACCAAAATACATTTTCATTATAAAGCTGATTCAGAGCCATGCACTTTGAGAAAAATAAATAATTTGTCTATACATAACAGTGAGATGCAAAAATAATTAAAATGGAAACATATAGCACAAACAAAAATAAAAAGGCTACCAGTACAAATGTGTTATAGTGCACTAAGCCATAGAATTAACCATGACCACAATTAACCACAGCAGTGTGCCTGTTTATATTCCAAACAGAGCAATAAGGGTTTGTTTTTTAGATAGACTACCTGACCCATTATATCTTCATGAAGGGTTATGCTGAAGGCATCAACGTTTTAAGAAAATATATTTACATTATTTGCTCCATAGAAAATGCTATACACCACTGATTACTGTTCTCTTAAGCCTTTATCACATTATGTAACTTTTAGTTGGGAGGCATGTCAGACTTGCCAACTGTAGCTGCTGATCAGGTCTGCATATCTGTTACAGACTAATTTACAGACTGTGTGCTGACCTTCCAGCACAGTAGTACTTGCAACAACCAATAGCATGTTGCCTGATGGAGCTGGTGCTGTACAAAGGGTTAACAGCTACAGTAAGTTTGAATGCAGTTTTGGTATTTTTTCTTTTTTTCATTCTGTTGTAGTCCGTAGAAAATGAGACATCAGACATACAAGTCCATCTCTTCTGTTTGTAATTTCCAAAACACCAGCATTCCTTACTCCTCACTGCTGTGTTATATGCATTGTACTTCCAGATAAGCATTCAATGGTTGTCAGCTCTCATGCACCCAAGCCAGAAAATGGCAAAACACATTACGGGTCCCTGGCAGTATGCAGGTTTTTAGTGATAAACACAATGCATCTCAGGCTCTGTGGGAGCATTTATGGGGTGTTTGGTGCAAATATTGCACATTGGCACCTCACGGATTACAATTAAAAGCACCACATCCATACAACTATAAATGGGGCCCAAGCAAAGAAAAAAGGAAAAAGAAAGAAGATTGAGATCATTAAAGGGGGATCACAAGAAAGGATAAACAAAAAAGTAAGAAAAGGGTTTGAAAAAGGTTGGATGTTGAAGGAGAGAGAAAAAGAAGATAGGATTATGGCTAAGCTGGTGTTGCTATGGAGAGGAGTACGGTGGAAAGAAATGTGGCCCTGAGCTGAGTAGTGACAGTGTTTACAAGGCTGTGTCTCTCCTGTTGACAGCCCAAGGTGTACAAGCAACCAACTGCTCTGAGAGGGGTGCCACTGATGGATGAGGGATGGCAATGGGAGAAAATAGCAGTGCTAGTGGATTACCCTCAGATGCCAAAGAATGGTGGCGTGAACATGAGCTGGATTTAAAGAGTTGACAGTGCCTTTTGGAGAATATCTCTACATGCTGATGAGGCCAAAAGGGGTTTCTCCTTACTACTCCTCTGTTATTAGTGATGGTAGTAATAAACCCAAAACCCATTTCACAAATTAACTAATACAACCCTCACATTCTCTTCTCCTAGGTCTGTGGAACACTGCCATGCTTTCATACGTTTTTAAGGTCAAAGTTAGTAAAACATACCAGCTCTTCTGTCTGGTAACTAACTGTCTTCTTTCACCATGGAAAGCTTTCTAGAGTTTCCAATCAGCTGATGTTGACTTTCACTCGCACTCATTTTTCTGATTTATAAATTAAATAAAATATCCAACTCCTCATCCTTAAAACTTGATCTTGACCATATGTCTCTTCTAAAAGCCTGTGTATCAGTTATCTCCAGTTTGATCTCCCACCTATCCTATACATTGTTCCACTTGCCCATAAAATTGCCACTGTTGGTCCTGTCCTTAAGAAACCTTGTTTTGATTGATTTATTCTAGATACCTACAGGCCTAATTCCAACCTCTCTTTCTTTGCAAAAGTGTTAGAAAGAGTGGTTGCTACACAACTTCAAACCTTCCTATCCAAACATTAATCTTTTTAGTCAGGTTTCTCTACATTTTGTAAAGAAGTGACTGCTCTTCTAAGAGGCGTTAATGACCTTCTTCTGTTCGTGAATACTGGTTCATCAACATTCTCCTTCTATATGACCTTAGTACTGCTTTTGTTGCTGTAAATCATAACATACTCCTCTCTAGTCTCTACAGTTGGCATTGTTGGCAAAGCATTCTTATCATTTCACATCAGAGCTCAACCATATCCCGTCTGGAAAAACACAAATCCTTTCCTTCCATTTTCATTAATGTATGTTCGTTTTCTTGGCCACATTATCCACTTCCATGGTGTTATATTGATGATATACTGGAGACAACAGCCAAAGTAAAACAATTGAGAGAAGTAAAGGGAGAAAGGAGTCTTTTCCCCCAATATAAATGCTTGTTCTAAAATAAGACCTGCACTTTATAAATATTTCTAATTTGCCACTCAATTCTCTAATAGAATGCTAATTTTCTCATGTTAAATACTGATAAAACTGAAGCATTGTCAGTTGCGCCTAAATCCATGGTTTCCAAAGCAGCTAATCTTTGTATTAAAATTGATGGTGTGATCATTATTCCTTAACAAACTGTTCACAGTATTGGTGTATTACTGGATTCACCAGCTACTTTCGAGACACACATAATCTCACTAATATTCAATTATTCTATCTCAAAAAAACTGCTCTCCTTTGCCCTTTACTTAAAAAATGTTAAAACTTTGGTTCATGGTTTCTCTAGAAGTCCCAGCACAGCTTCAAGCTAACCATCATAACACTGATAGAGAGAATATTGTTAGTTTAGATGTGCAGCATCCCAGAATATCTTCAACACCACAGACAGTAGAAAGCAGTAACAAGAAATGGGATAGTGAGAAAAACATGCCATAAAATGCACAAAATGAAAACAGAAATGGAAGCTGACAAAGGAAGATCTGAAAAATTACAAAAGCACATAGAAAGATTAAGGGAAAAAGTCTAAGTCGCAAAAGGCAAAATCTACAACTGTGGGGGACAGATCAAGGATTGCTGACTTCCTCTGCTGAATTGTTGACTTCTGATACAGTTAGGAAAAAAAAAAACAACAGAGGCATGTGTAAGTTAAATGCTTAACTGAACTCCATCTGCAGTATAATTCTGAAATGCAAAAGTCCCACAGGCTTTCTTATAGACAATTTGTTTGATATTGTCCTCTCTTTGTAACACAGACAAAATGGTCAGACAGGAACACTTGTGCATGCTTGGACCATGAGAATGTCAAACTCTTGACTGAAAAACTGAAACAGAATGGCCTTCTGAGAACTGCTAGCATTTCTTAGATGCAGTTCTCAATTGTGTGCAGTCCAGACAATGTCATCCATGTATTAAGTCTGTGCAAAATGCTCCTACAATGAAGTGGAAGTTGTAATACCCCAGGATGAAAAGACTGTGACCTGGAATCAATGGATTAAAAAAATTGTCACAGGGGCATAAGACTTACACAAATTTTGTCAAAGAACCAGATAATAGAGGATGTACTGAACTACTTAAAACTTTTCAATCAGAAACTCAACAGCTAAGCCAAAAAACACTACAATTGTCTACACCAAGCCAATGAGTGCAAGGTTTTAAAATAAAGCCTAAAAGAGGAGATGAAGTTGTACTTCATGTGGATTTTTGGGAGAACTCCTCATCCGAATGCAATAGTGAAGTACATTTACTGTATTTCATTTTAGAAGGAGAAGTAAGCAGGTCACAGTCCACAAATGTGTAGCTTATACAGCAGATAGCTCACAGCCCTAAGCCACAATTTCTGCATCCCTTTGGCATAATGAGAAAGCTGTATGGGCCACCTTGGAGCTAGTACTAAGGGATGTGATGAAGAATTGCAGTCTGCATCCCACAAGTTTACATGTAATGAGTTATGGCCCAGTCAATTAGTAATTTAACAAAAATTATTTCTATTTGTTCAGGATCATCCCTCTTCCTCTCATGCTTCAGGTAGGTGACCTGGAACTTCTCCAAACAGTCCCACGGAAAAGGCATTGGTGGTGCTGTCAAGTGCATTTCTGACTCGGCTGTCCAAAGGGGAGAAGATGTCCAGACTTCAGAAGAGTTTGACAGCCTCTTAAAAGACAGAAACTATGATATCAAGTGGGTGAGCAAGGTGGACATGAGAAGATTTCATGAAGTGTTTCCTGAAGATGTTCTCCCTATAAAGGGAACTTTGGCGATGCACCAGGTCATCTCCATTGAACCAGAGATAATCATGCACAAAGAGGTATCATGCTCTTGACAGTGCCACAATGCCACAAAGGTGAACTTGCAAACAGGGGGAAATACATTTCTGATTAGTTTACTTCTATCTCAGAGTGCCACCTGATTCTGCGCTAAGATTCCTGTTTCTGATGTAGTCTACATCTAAGATATTCTGAAGTTGCCTGTTGATGCACTTCTCCTTTCACCAGAACTTGTCGAGGTGCCTGAACTGGGTACACGTTGAATCAATGGATCCACTGTACTGGATGTCTAGTGGTCTAGTGCTCTCCACATAGCCTGGTGTTGTCCACTGGTAAACTCTCTTCTATTCACATTAGAGGCATTTGTTTTAGCATTTTTAGTGTGTCTTGAAGCGACTCCTTCAAAGGCGTTTGTATCAATGGACTCCTCTTTCATGTGCTATAGACTCTCATTTCCACTTTTTTTTTTTGCTAGGAAACACTTAGATAACTACAGGAGGAGCAAAGAAAGTTTTTAGGTCTCTGAATGAAACTTTTCAAGATTTTGACATCACTTGTTTATAGCTAGATTCTATAGTTTCTTTTTTTTTAGACTCACTATTATTTAATGGGTTTGATACCCTTGTTGCTCTGAATTGCCTTTCTATTCCTTGACCCTTTGCTTCATTTGACCTTGCATATACAGGTACTGTTAGGATAACTACAGCAAGTGCACTCACTTTATAACCTGACACAAAGAGGTCTGCTTAATTATGGCTTCAGTACCAATAGCAGAATGCATTATGGTATAGTTTTACTGTGGTACCTTTTTTAGTTTGTATTTTACTTCCACAGAAATTAAAAAGCAAATAAGTGTGATACTATACTCCATTTTTAAGGCTCACAAATATAGGTATTCTCTTAATAAATTAAGTACAGGTCTATATCATAAAAATTAAAATGCTTGAAGCAGTATAAAATATCATAGAGCCAAACTTCTATAAAGTAACCAAAGAACAGTCTATAACAGTGCAATCACCTCTGCAGAGGCTGGAGGCTATCGTAGAGGACTCATGTGAAAAGCAGAAATCAAATCTAAATAAGGAACAAGTCCATCACTGAGCACATATACGCATGCATTCATTCTCATTTGGGACTAGTTTAGAATTGCTATTTAATCCACCTTTTTGGGATGTGGGACAAAAATTCACATAACTGGAGAAAAACCCACTTAGATATGGAAGGCTATTGGGGCATCTTAGCTATTAGCTAAATAAACAAGCCTGATAGACTGAATGATTGCCTCTTGTTTTACAGATATCTTATGTTCTCATTATTTTATCATTTTAAAAGAAGCAGATCTGTGAGTCATGTACAAAAAAACTAAAGATTATGACCATGCAGAAATCTGAATGCAAAATCAACATATTTTTTTAAGCTGCAGGATCTTGAAAAGCTAGCACAATTTTTTGTTTCAAGCAGAATTAATTATTGTGATGCTTTACTGTCTGGCTGTTCTCATTTATCGCATACTAGCTGTCTCCCGTGGCTCTTATTGCGTAGTAGTGAAACAGGACAAACTTTAATAATTAATAAAAAAAAAATTTTAAATGCAATAATTTGTACTGAGAAGAATTTATATTTATAGCTTTCATATCCAAGGGCCTCTTGATATACAATATTTTTTGTTTTGCTATCGGGGCGAGAATGTAGCTGTGATTTCTTTGCCAAAAATATAAAAAGTTGGCAAGCGGAAGGCAGGTACACTCCAACATCGCCACTGTATCTGATAGTGTTCAGCTCTGACGGGACAGCATCCTCCGTGTGGGGAGAAGAGCAAGTGGCTGTGATATTTCTGCCAATCAGCAGCTACCCTGTAAAACAAATGTACTTCTGATCTCTCTCTCAAAAATGTCAAACATTACTCTTTAACAATCCTTAGATTACTGTATAAAGTGGTTAATTCCAAACATGGATGCATGAGACATAAAATGAACTAAGATGTGTGATCATATAATTCCATTTCTTACGTCAATTAGCTGGCTGCTAGTTATGTTTATAGCTGCTTTTAAAATTTTCCTACTCACATATAAAGTCATAAATGATTTAGTTCCATGTTACCATACAGAACAGCTTTGTGCCTAAACACAAGGGTACATATTATGCTTTCAAAATATTCACAACCTTAACATTCCAAGGGTAAACACAACTAGTGCCACTAGGTATTGCTTACTCAAAACTGCAAATGATACACCTACCAATATTAAAGATAACCAATTAGGGTTAGGATTAGGGTCCAAATTTAAAACAAACTAGAACACTTACTACTTTATCATTTGACAACTTCTGCTGAGGCCGTTCATACTGCTTTCTTATACAGGAAAGAGCAGAACTTTTTCATAGCCTGATTTTGTTTGTAAGCTGGAACAAAAATGTGTAAATCTTTATTGTTTACTTTACAAAACAAATGTTTCAAACTTATTAATAAAATTACATTTAAGAAATATTACTGTACTTTAAATCACAAAAGACAAATAATTTGAAATAATTTAAACCACAGGTTTGTACAGTATGTTGACCTTATGCTTAAGCCTGTTTTTGATGATGATACAGTACCTCATGGAGTTGGAAAAGGCATTAGGATAACATGAAAAACCAACAGTAACTGACGATTGATCACCAAGCGGAGTCTTTGCTGAGAGATCACTAAGAGAGTCACCTCCAGCTGCTGGCAGCTATACTCCTGGAGATGGTGTGGCTATGATGGAAATTACAGGCAGCAGTTTGTTCTGCTCAGCTGCTGAATGAGATGCTTATCTGTGACATATTATTGCACAGGTGCATACATTGCTGGTTATATTTGGCGCACAAAAACATACAATCATTGAAAATGGTGACAATGTTTATACTGTGCAGTACTATTTCTCACTGTTAGTAATGGCTGCTATGTATTCATCAGTATCAAAACTAGTTTGCTTTGTTCATATGTAAAAATGATTGCTAAATGTTTGTAGTAAACAAATGAACATCACAAAGTAAAAATTAATTGAAATTCAGTTGAAAAGAAAAATGAGGGGTGTTACATAGTACTAGTTTGTATGTACAAAATCTCTGCAACCTAAGATCATCATAAACCAAGACCCATCTGTATTTTTTAACTGCAGTAACTTTTTTCATTGACCATCACAAAATCTTTATTATTTCCTTTCATTTTCTTGGCATCTTCAGTTGTACTTTGTTTGTAATGTAGTTAATGTGTCACTACAAATAATATATCTATCTATCTATCTATCTATCTATCTATCTATCTATCTATATCTGGTCCTGTTCACAGATATTTTGTTTATTGCCTGATCCATTTTGGAGTGTCACTGTCCTAAAACAGCTTGTGTGTATGCTTTTAAAAGCTTCAAAACAAACTTAAATATATGCAATTTCTACTACTGAACAAAGTCATGTGAATTATGAATTAACCTCACCTGGACGGGAAAAACCCATCACAAAACATGTTTCCCAACTTTAATATTTTATTTAACTAAATCAAAAAAAATCTAAAGTTAGCAAAAACTACAAATCCCAATAATTAAAATATCAAAAAATGTATACAGTAATTTCAAAAGTCACAAATTGAAAATGGTAAAGCTAAATTTAGCTAAAGTCAAAACAATTCCAAAATAATTCAGAAGGAAAAATAATTAAACTAAAAAAGCCCCAGTCCACAATCAAAAATTCAATACCCTGAATAGAAAAACACAAGATCAAAACCCAAAGGTTCAACAGCAAAAAATGATCAAAAACCATAAACTAGACAAAGGGGAACGAAATAAGCATGTGAAATAACACGGCTACAAGTAAAGAGTCAGAGTAGTGTAGCTAAGCTGGCAGATGCCTTAAATAAGGCTTTGAGAGAATATATAAATGAACACTTTTGAGTCATAAACAAGGAATTCTGGACAAAGAGACCTGACAAAAATCACAAATATCAAGAGAAACATGGGCAGAGGACAAACAGTGGAGCAGGAGTAAATTATTAAAAGTAAAGAAATAGAAAAATACTAAAAACATGAACATAATTTTAACACTGTGAAAAAGTATTTTCCCCCTTCCTGATTTTCTTTGTTGTTGCAAATTCTTCGCACTGTATTCTTTGATGTCTCAAAATAAAATATAATATTAGGTTAAAGGAACATGAGTAATATGGCCCCGAAGGGAAAAATACAAACAAAATAACTGAAGTGCAAACAAAAATAAAGAAAACACAAGGATTAAAATACAAATAAAAAAGTAACCAGGAATGAGGATTATGCAGGGAAAAAGTGATGAAAATATCAACAAAAAGTTAAAATGCAATAAAAAAAGAAAACACAAGCAAAAATGAAGAAAACAAAACTAAAATGTGAAAGCACACACAAAAAATGAAAACATAAACTAAAAAGATGAAAACAAACAAAAAATTCACAATAGAAATTAACTCAATAGGAAGATAAAGAAAAAGTTGTTGGGATTAGTAGCAAGAAACAGGAAAATCCAAGGAACACATTTACCTGAATTTAACAAGTCCCTGCAAACCTTTTTTTTCTCTCTAACTTTTCATGCATGCAACTTTAATTTCTGAAGTGGGATTGCAGCCTGTTGAGGGGAAGACATTCATGTAAGAAGCATCACCACAGCTTCCATATCAGTTGAGGTATTAAGGAAAACCTTTCTTTTTCACAGTATAACAAAACAAACACTGACATTGCTTAAGGTCCTTGGCCACAAAGCTTTAGAGTTAGAGACTAAACCTAAAAAAGTGTGCCCAGTCTAACTCATTATCCAAAGTAATGAAAATAATGGATGTTAATGGTTAATAATGGTTGTTGGATTGTGGAAAGAAATGACAGTCCCTTGAGAAAATCTGTGAGCATCGGGACAAAATGTAAATAAAAAATAAAACAAGATCAGCAGTGCGGTACATGACACTACTGTCTGTTGCACTAATACTACATTGTATGACTTTCTGAAATATTATTTAGGTAGCAATAATGTTGATTCTGCAGGAAACTAAACATAACTGAATGAGACCTGTGAGTAGACAGTGTAACACAGTAAGGTGGGGTTAAGTAGACAGCTAAGCTGATGTCACCAGGAACAGTTCCTCTTTCAGTGTTTAGAAAAATATTTGTGTGAATTAGCCCAGAAGTTCTCCTTTAATTAACACTATAGAGAAACTTCTTCTGAGGGCCATTATAATCTGAATTTCAGGCAAATCTTGAACTGAGATGTCTTGTGGTGTGAGCCAATGACAATACAGGCTTTTAAGATTTCAGAGGCATTTGTCAATACCTCAGGATACTAGCATTAACAAAGAAAATAAGTTGCTGACATAAATTATATTCAATTACCATTAGTTATATTGTCTACATTAACAAAATCTAAGTGTTGTTCCATTAATGTTTCTTTTTCTGCAAGAGTATTTAATTTTCAGTATTAGAATGCCGGAGGGCTCACAGGCTTCCAACTACATTACTGGGTTTACTTATCTGATCCCCATGCTGCCAATCCCTTTACAAGAGGTACAACCTTAAAGGATAAGCTCAGTATTTTTCAAGTTGAAGTTATCTCTTCACAATGATGGTATATATTAGTTTGCCACATGAAATTGCATTCTATAGTAATGCATAATTTATAAATAAAAAAAAAAACTAGCTCATACTATAATGGAGGTGAAGAGTACTGGAGTGCCATTACAAAGAAAAGCCTTCAAACTTACAGAATATGCTTTGAGGTAGTAAATGTTTAGGTTTAAGAAAACATGCCTTCTACATTTCTGAGGCTGTAATGGTAAAGTGAAAATAATAGATTTTATCATAAATTCTTGGTCCTATTTCCACAAGATAAAGATATGTTTCTTGCTTGTTTGTGTGCTTGCAGTGGCCCTCATGGGTGAAGTTAAACCCAACAAAGAACCTTCCCCCCCTTATCATTTTACATTCTGTATTGTTATTTTGCATAGCCTGCAGTGTTAGATGCACGCAGAGGGGCAGCACAGTAAAAAGCACACAAATGAGTTCCACTGTACTTTGTACAAATAATAAGTCTGAACTGTACTGATCACAATACATTGTATTTTAATAAAAGCCTTACACTGTATTGTATTTTTAATAAAAGCCTTAAAATTTTGAAAGAGTCAAGCTACCTGCACATAGCACTTTCTGTGGTGTGTCATGCACACACATGATAAAAAAAATATTTAGAAACTTGAAAAAGGCAGTTTATACTGAACCTGGTAAACTTCAACTTGATTAAATATAGGTGAATTGGCATGGTTCAGTGTCCTGTGTGTGTGTATATCTTTTTGATTGCTCTGTGAAAGAATGGCGTCCCATCTTGGGTATGTTCCTACCTTATGCTTTATGAATGCTGGGATAGACCCTAGCTGCCCCGCAACCCTGTCCTAGATAAACAGGTCAGGAGGATGAATGGATGGATGTAAAGTTCTTATCACTTGATTGCGTGCTATGTGCGAACACTATAACTATAGCACACTTGGGCTTTATCAGAAGAGTGGTACCAGGCGAACTTTGCGAAATAAGCTTCCATAGAATTAAATAATATATGCAACAGTAATATATGGAACAGAGACAGCAATTCACATATAGGCATCAACATTCAACAATGTCAATAATGGTGCTTGGTGCTGAAGTTTTGAGCTGGATCTATGCCCCTGGGGCTGAAAAGGTGCCGTTGAGGAAAATGAAACAGTTAACTGGCAAAGTAAACTGCCCGACTGGACTCCTTTTAAAATGATTGAATATCATCACAATGGTTTGCTTTTAGCCTTTTTCACCTTCTTAAAACAACAAAAATACACTGTTTGCAATATGTGTGTACTCAATACTTGATACCATTCTTGGCTTGAAAAAGAATGTATTCTGTATGTTTTAAGGCTTTTCTTTATTATAGTACTCCAGTACACTTCACTGCATTATAAAACACAAGAATGGGCTGGTTATTTTTTAAAATTTATAAAATATGCTTCACTTTAGAATGTAATTTCACATGGCAAACTAATATACACTATACTTGTGAAGAAATAACCTCAACTTGAAAAATACAGAACTTACCAATTTATATAGGAATCAAGGATTACAGAAAGTGATCAGATTATTAGATCAGTTTTGTTAATTGAACAATAAAACAAAATACAGAAACACTGGAGCCAGTAAGGTCTTGAGTTAAGTAAACCCTGTCTACAAGAAACAAATGTAGGAAAAAAATGCCTGCAAGGTCCATTGTTCATTTGCTATAAAACTCTTAGAACTGTCATAAAGGAAACTATTTCTCACAAAGCAGTTATATTTCACCCAGAAGCAGGGACAGATACACAGTATATCTGCACATGACTAACAGATTCAGACATACAGTACACTATAAATAACTGAAAAGCATTTAATTCTACTTATTATAAGTCAAAAGAAATTCTGTCAAGAACAGAATTTTAAAGAGTGTTTCTTTGTTTCATCTCTGTTCATGTTCATTCAGCAATTACACTCTATAACTGTGCGCTATAAATGCTAAGTATGTTATCAAAAGATTTTCTTGTTCCATCCAGCAGTAGAAAAACCTCTGCAGAAAAGGGGGCCTAGCAAATTCATTTCTGAGGTTGCATTTAGACAGCTGTCACAGTGAATGATACAGAAAATGAGTAATGTAAAGGCATTTAATGTACATGTCTTAGCTTCACAGAATAAAATACAAAACATTTTAAATAGAAGGCAATTATTTAAACTCTCAAAGAGATTTCCTGTTGAGTCTATTTCTAGCTACAAGTAACAATATAGTGAACATGTAGCTGAAAGCACTGGAGAGGAAGCCCTGCTACTCTAAGTGGGAGGTGGGGTGGGAGGCAGATAATTTCACTACATAAAATTAAGCAAGATATTTCTGAATATAAATACGAAATGTGACACATTAAAATGAAGGTGTCAGACATATATAAAAATGCAAGCTCAGTCCAAAATTATGCACTGGATTATACAGGTTTGAGAACTTTACTTTTTATTATGAATTAGTTGAACCAAAGCACCCAGCACTGCCCTGGTGTATTTGTAGAATGGGTTAAAGAAAGAAAGGAAAGGTTTATGTGTTTTTTAAATGATGTCTACCAACTGGCCAACCACAAGCATTATCTGGTAGGTAACTACCCAAATATCAGATTGTGATCAGACTTATGCATATATACACATATTTCTTGGAGATAATTTCAATTCCCGTGAGAGATAATTTTAGGTCCCGCAAGACGAGACTTATGGCCAAGAGATTTTAACAAGTCCCGCCTTCCTCTCAAACATTTACAACCACGCCCACGGTTCAATCACTTCTCATTCGTGTGAATGCTATTGTCAGAGACAGTTCCTGCGCTCTCCGCTTCAAGTGGGGTTGGAAATAAAAGACAAAGAGTAGAAGACAAAGTAGAACGCCGTAAAGAGGTTGAAAAATGTTGGCATGATACACATGCACAGCAGGTTAGAGATTATGAAAGTACTAAAATTTGAAAGTCTCAAAAAACTTATAGTAAAGATCGGTTTAGCGGTAACAAACGGAAATTATTACTCAATGAAATAATGGAAAAGCGAAAAGATATCAAATATATGGACATATGTAGATATTGTTTGGGTTTAAACTTTAAGTCGGAGACTTGTAGATTGTCTAATTAATCTTGCCATCAGGGAAAAGTACTGTTTTCTATTAGAGGCTTATCCGTGAGAACTAAAAGATTTGTTATTTGGTGAAAGTGAAATCCACATACGCGAGCGGCAGAAGTGGCTGGTGCATAGCGCAGGTCGGGGGGTTGGCGAGCAAAGAGAGCAGGGGATGAATATACAGCATATACTGTATATATATATAAATTTTATTTATATGGGGTAGAGTCCTTTAAGAGCGAGCAAAGAACGGCTCAAAAGACCAAAAAGAGGCAAAACGGAGTTGTGTAAAAGGGAATCCTAAGCAAAAAAAACTTCTACACAATTCAATGAATCCAAAGCCTTAAGACATAGCAAGAAAGTTACAGAAGGCAAAAAAATACAATATATACCTCAATACTTACCAAACCCCACTTTAAACAAATGATTTCCAGCTCCTGGACCTCCTTGGCTTACTTATATAGCCAGATGGAGAGCCCAGTGGTGGTGACATCAGGATGGACCTGCGTCTTGGGGCGCCACACACAAAGAACATAGAACATAATTACATTTAACACTAGAATTACCAGAGCCTACGAAAAAACTCGTAATTCTGTCCCACCTTAAATCGCTTCTTAAATCCCTTCACACCTCTCCGCCAGCGTCCTTTGTCCTCTAAATATGCTGATAAAGAGAAGCTAGGAGCAGCCGGCTATTCCATCCCCCCACCAATTTAGAACGTGCACGAACTTCTCTCAGCTCATGCCTTGATTGAGTATCTGGGAGTGAAGTGGAGTTTTAGAGTGGAAATAATAGATCGTTATTTGGAACACACGCATTTCATGTCTGTTCTGTTTCTACAGTAATCTGTGTAAACATGTTTTTTATATTCTACTAGTAGATGACAAAATGTAGGCATAAACTATATAATGTATAAAGCCTGAAGTCCAAATATCAAAGAAACATTTTCACAAAAGATACAAGTATAACACAACAATTGCGTTTTTATTCAAAAGTATAACTGCAGAAACAAAAAGCCGCCCTAACATGCGACATTGACAACCGTTTATTGTAACTGCCTCCGTGGTGCAATAGAATCAGTTCCCGCCTGGGAATCAAAAGGTCGCGAGTTCGATCCTGCACCAGTCCGTTTTGAGAAGTAAACTGCTCTTAGTCTTACTATTTTTGAGTAAAAGCATACATTTGATTTCAGTCTGTAACAGCCGGTGCAATTTATGATCCTTGTAAAGGTTAGCTTTTTTTTTTTTTAATTTACTTTTCATTCTCTCAGTCGCGTTCAGAATCAATCCATACAACCCCATCTGACGCGCGATAGCTCTGCAGTGTACCACGATGCATACTAACGCACAAAAAAGGGCTCTGACACACAGATGCTGGCGAAGCTGCCTTCTTCGTATCTCACCGTCACTTGATTTTCTTTTTATTCAGTTTTATTGAGTGTTCCTGCCAGTCCCCGCATGTTGCTGTATGCTGTTTCTTTTGTACTCCAGGACATTCAGAGGAGAGAATGGTAAAGAGCAGTAACTTCGGCGCTATATGCAATCATCAGACACTCCCCATCTGCCCATTGTTTTGTTATACTTTTACACCAACACATGTTCCTGTGTTTGAGCATGCTCAAACGGGCATGCTCAAAAAGTACACGTGTAATGCCACGAAAAGTGCACACAGACACTTCATTTCGCAAACAAAACAAGTGCACTTTTATTCAAGACTACCTGTATAACCAAAGAAAAAAGAAAGCAAGTTACAGTAGGTGAATTGATACAACAGCTTGCATGGTGCAATGCTAAGAAGTGCTGATTTCCATTCCGTGCTATATAAAATCATCACATTCAAATATTAACAGTTCCCACATACCCAAGGACCGTTCTTCCTACATTTATGACACGTGTACTTGTTGCAGTGTACACACCTCTCTGTGCTATGGTTCCTATTACACTGAATGTGCACCTGACACTGTACTTTCTTCCCTGGTGGAAGGTTACACATCAGAGAATTTCCAGTTCCTGCATTAATTCACACCCGATCTGACGCTGTTCATTTTCAAATAATATTGCATTAGTGCGATGATATTTTCACATATATTGTCTCTTTCTTTCAGGTGTGTAATAGAAACCACAGCATAGAGAGAAGTGTGTACATTGCTTCTTACAGGAAAAGGCGATGGAAAAAGTGCACTTGAATAAAAGTGCACTTTTGTTATACATTTACACCAACATATGTTCCTGTGTTTGAGCAACACAGGCAGATGGGGAGTGTCTGATTATTGCATATAGCGCTGAAGTTACTGCTCTTTACCATTCTCTCCTCTGCATGTCCTGGAGTACAAAAGAAACAGCATACAACAACCTGCGGGGACTGGCAGGAACACTCAATAAAACTGAATAAAAAGAAAATGAAGTGATGGTGAGATACGAAAAAGGCAGCTTCGCCAGCGTCTGTGTGTCAGAACCCTTTGGGGTGGTACACGTGGTACACTGCAGAGCTATAGCGCGTCTTTATGTGAAAACAGCCGTGTCAGATGGGGTTGTATGGATTGATTCTGAATGCGACGGAGAGAATGAAAAGTCAATTTAAAAAAAAAAAGCTAACCTTTACAAGGATCATAAATTGCACCGGCTGTTACAGACCGAAATCAAATGTATGCTTTTACTCAAAAATAGTAAGACTAAGAGCAGTTTACTTCTCAAAACAGACTGGTGCAGGATCGAACTCGCGACCTTTTGATTCCCAGGCGGGAACTGATTCTATTGCACCACGGAGGCAGTTACAATAAAAGGTTGTCAGTGTCGCATGTTATATTTTTGAATAAAAGCACAATTGTTGTGTTATATTTGTATCTTTTGTGAAAATGTTTCTTTGATATTTGGACTTCGGGCTTTATACATTATATAGTTTATGCCTACATTTTGTCATCTACTAGTAGAATATAAAAAATGTTTCTGTTTTAACAATGTGTTTACACAGATTACTGTAGAAACAGAACAGACATGAAATGCGTGTGTTCCAAATAACCATCTATTATTTCCACTTTAAAACTCCACTTCACTCCTAGATACTCAATCAAGGCATGAGCTGAGAGGAGTTCGTGCACGTTCTAAATTGGTGGGGGGATGGAATAGCCGGCTGCTCCTAGCTTCTCTTTATCAGCACATTTAGAGGACAAAGGACGCTGGCGGAGAGGTGTGAAGGGATTTAAGAAGCGATTTAAGGTGGGACGGAATTACGAGTTTTTTCGTAGGCTCTGGTAATTCTAGTGTTAAAGAGAGAGCACACTATTATAAGATCATAAATAAAGACAATGGAAATAACATAAAGGTATAAGAAATAATATTTCAAATTTAGCAAAAACAACAATAAAACATAAAATACACATAATTTCAAACAGGTACATAACACCATAGATGTGTGGTCAAGTCTTACAACCTAAAATGCATGTGACTATGCTTGATATAGAGTACCCAGAGTTGGTTCCTGTGCTATTGCGACAGGCTCTGTATAGTCACATGGCTTTATTGTCATATCATTCATACCAGTATTGCAGCATACAGTGACATGAAATACAATAATGTTCCTCAGGACTACGGTGTAACATATAGATAAACACAGGACACGTGTAAGACAGGTATAGAACAACAGACAGCGAAGGGGTAGAAGTTTTGACAGAACCTGGCAAAACTGTTTTAGATGCTACAGTACATTATACCAAATGGAAGTGGGACAAAGAGACTGTGCAATGGGTGTGAGCTTTAGTCTTTATGGATGCAACACTTTATAAAGATGTCTTTATTGGAGGGTAGAGGGATCCCAGCGATCATTACTCCTGAGTGCCTTATCCATTGAATGACCTTATGGTCAGAGACACAGCAGTTTCCAAACCACACAGTGATCACGCTGGTCAGAATGCTCTCAATGGTGCCCCTGTAGTATGTGGTGAGAATGGCTTGCCTTCTTCAGCCACCAAAGGAAGTGGCGACACTGCTGTGCCTTCTTGGCTATGGAGGTGGTATTAATTCATAAGGTAAATTGAGCTGCCAGGTGCACGGCAAATAATTTGGTGTTCTCGACTCAGGCTTCCTATTATAGAAGTAATAGATAGAAATAAATGGGGCGATGGATGGCCTCTTGTATGGAACTTAAAAAATAGGTAATCCAAAGAGAACACCATATTAAAATAAAGAATAAACTGAAATATTTAGTATATAATTAAAAATTACATTCATCCATCCACTTGGAGATCATTCAAGTTATTAGGTATAAATTGTACCAAGTTCACACTCATAGTTCTTATTTGCTCCTGATTCTGTCTGCCTTAATCTTTATAATACCTTGCAAAAATGCCACAGTAAATCAGTGAGTTATATGTTAATGATGGCATATAGTAAAATATACAACTAAAGCGAAACGGTTGTAAAAAGATAAATCTCAAAATGTATACTTTACATTGCATAAACAAACAACAATAAATACATCAATACAAACAAAAAAATGCAAGCGAGAATTACAAAAAAATATATTTACTAATTTGAATGGCTTCTTGTTCTATTTTAATATCTGTTACAAGTATGTAAACTGCATGCACTTGAATGAATTATGTCTGAATTTTGGGCAGATTGGGAAAAAGCTGAAATATGTAGTTAGTCAATCTGGAGCATTTGCTACTCAGCCATCTGTCTTAATGTCTTGTGGTCCAATTAAGAATCACAAGAATCACAGGCAGTCAAACCCTATCTGCTTAGTAATTGTCCAAGGCAGGAAGCTGCCTTAAAAGAGATAACAATTAATCACAGGGGGCACCTTCACACAAATTCTTCTACCTGAGTCAGTCAAGAGTTGCCAGGAAACCTGACAGAAAATCTTTAGAATAACAGAGGAAACCAGAGTCTGTAGAAACTCCCATGTGAATATTGGGAGGACACATAAACAAGACAGAGTAGGCACATAATGGATTAGAATCTGCAACAGGTCTGTATGCTATAAGCCAGCAATGGCTATTCTCTGTACAACAGTGCTATTGAATGCAACCAAATAAAGATGATTTTTTGTGATACTACTATAATTTAAAACATTTAACAGGAAAAGGTCATCTTGGCTAATGCCCTGTCTAAAGCAAATTGTAAACTGCTGAAAAACTGTATTCTTTCAATGAATATGTCATGTGTAAGAAAAAACTTACTTGGGTAAGATGAATAAAGGCATTCAATAACTGGTCTGAATAAGAATTACACATTCAAGTTTAGATTTATATTCTTTAAAACACAGCTGCACCCAAACTAAATACTAGATAATATTTTTTCCGTTGTACATATAAGCAAGTTAAAAAGAACAAAATACGTACATAAAACTTGAGCATAATGTACATGTATTCTAAATTTACAATTTCCAAACTGACCAGGTATAAGCGTGTGTGATTGTGCGAAGTCTGTTATGGATGGATGTCCTGTCCAGGGTTGGTTCTATCCTTATGCCAAGTCATTTGAGAACAGGCTTTGGACCAGAAAACATAATTGAGATGGCAGGTTTGTGAAATGAATGGTTAAATTATCTGTAATCACTTAGGAATTAACTTAATCAAAATTCAATGCACAAAATTATATATTTTTGTCATATAATTCCATGAAAAAAGGAAAATAAAAGGGAAAGACACAATATATTCTACATGTTTTATTAAAACACGGTGAACTTGACTGATAATTTCAAGCATGAAACCTTCCAAAACTAAATAAAACATTCTGGAAAAACCTCAGTTTAATCAAGTGATTTCGTTATTTGCCATAACACTGGACCAGGCTGTGAAAAGCCCTACATTTTCTGTTGAAATGGTGTAAAGGTCACAAAAGAGCAGGTACATAGCTTAGGTAAGCTTGTGGTAAAGTGGGGTCCGTGGCTGAGAAAGGTGCCCATTTTAATAAATAAATAGTTCTGATTCCCAACCTCATGTCTTTAGGGGAGGTTGGGTTATGATAATGAGGTGTGAGTGGTCCCTGTGGATGATGAGGGAGCGGACGTCCCTGCCCGACTCCAAATGGCGCCAGGGCTGCAGATTAGCGCAGCTGTGCCACATCCCTGTTTTAAAAGGGGAAGCACGAGTGCAATAAGGAAAAAAGGACTGGCCAGTGACCAAAAAAGAGAAAAGGAGGTCAGAGAGGCAGAGATGGATAGCAAAAGCACCTGAGCTTATGGAGTGAGACAGGTGGTTGGGAGTGAGCCTCAGGGCTGTGAAAGGGGTGCTCCTACTGTGCGCTTTCTTGGGAGTAGGATTGGCCTGAATGATGGTGTCTCCCTGCAAGGGCTGAGGGTGAGCAGCGGGAGAGACATGTGGGGCTCGTTGGGTTGCCCTGTAGATGCCGAAGGCCAGCAGGGAATGGAGCCCAGATAAGAAGGTTGACTGCACTTGTCAGTGGGCGTCTCCTCCTTCTGCAAGGTCCAGACAGGATAAGGGGAGGAGGTGCCAGGTTTAAAGGGAAGCATTAGGGCTCACTGTTTTTATAGACTGTCTTCATTATTAATGGTATATTTATTGGATCTTAACCTCCACCTGCACCTTTTCATTTTAATGGATTATTTATTGACATTTTTTTGGAGCACTTTGTTTTTGATGGATTTCTTTTTTAATAAAACCACTGTTCACCTTTTCACCATCCCCTTGCTTTATGCTTGTTTTGTTCTCATCTGCCATGATCATTCGGTTACATTATCAACGGTGTCGGGTTCAAGAGGCTCCTAAACAAGAGTGGGGGCATGGAGCCAACCTGCACTGTCATAAAGTTCCCTAAGATTAGTATTTCCACTCTGCCACATGACTCACTTAAAGTCAATACCTTACCTTCTGCACAGTTCTAGTAACTTGTTATAATGCAATTTTGTGCCCTGGAAAGTTTCCATGTTTGGGGCTTACAGATCTCCTAAAACAGATTAAGCCTAACGCCACAGGAATATTGATCACACTATAGGTTTATACATGGTGGGAGCAATTGTAAGGATGACCTTATACCAGGTGTGCAAAATATTCTGTTTTAATCAGTGGGTGCGGTTAAGATGGTCCCATTGGTACACTGAAGTCTTACTTTGGTACTACTGAATATACAACTCATTTGATATGGAGAATACTGGCATCTGGTGATATATTTCTTACATAAAGAATTACGTTACACATTGATTTGCAATCAAAGAACATGCCTGCATCATGTGGAAAAACTCAGTTTAAGGTTTGTACCAATATCCAGTCGGCCCCTATGGACTCCTGCTAACTGCTGGAAATTTAAGTCCTCCTGGTAGTACTGCCCTCATAACGGGCTTGATTATTAAACAACAATATATGGCAACACTGTACTTATAAAGTCTAATGAGACTGATGATTTTACTTTCCCATTTTTACTGGTCAAAGGAAATACCTCCAAAACTGATATAAACTGGGAACAAGAGGTGACTGGCTTACACAGTTCCAAGGCTAAATTCTGTCAGTATCAAAGAATCAGTACTTGCTGTTATAGCCAGTATTTATTTCCTAAGAAAGTTGTGATACCCCGTGTAGTGGCAAGGTTAGCACCAGACCACACAGTGGGCGTCTTGTAGTGCAGGACCGACTGGGATCAGATTTGAGAGAAGTCTGACATGGAGACACAGACACAAAAAGGTGGTTCCAAAAAGGTTCCAAACAAGAGTGGGTTTATTTACAGGTGCATCAAAACAACAAAAATAAAGTCCCAATCAAAAATAGTGAGGATTATACACAATGAAATTTCCAGCCCCCAAAAATGAAAAATACAGACAAAAATGTATATACACAAAAAAACTGGTAGTCTTCCTAAATTAAAAAGAGTTCAGCAAGAAAGTACACATAAAGTCCAATGAATGCCAAAAAAATTTACAAGAAAAAAAGTGTATATACCAGAATGATAAAAAAAACAAATCTATATAAATACCTCCAACAAAATAAAGCTAAACTAGGAGATATCTATAATAAGGCACAAGCCGCTGTTTGGTAAACTAATTGAAAAAGCTATAACAACCACGCTAATCATACCACCGAGTCTAAAGACAACCCTTACGAGGCACGAAGTGCCTCTTATAGTCTGGGCATAAATCTTTATCCAGTCCCAAGACACGTTGCTCCCTTTCACCAATGGCGACTGACACAGGTGCTTTCTGCACAGGTTCTCCAATCCACTTCTGCAAGGCATGTAATAAATAGGGCTAGTGGCACGAGCGCCAATGCACTCCCTTGCACAACAAAAGTAAGTTTCATTTCTCAGTAATGCAAGCATGCATGCACGTTCTTACCTAAAAACGCATTACTCCACTCTTTGCCAATGAAAGCGCACCCCGCACTTAATGACTTAAACGGGTAATGTAATGTTTATTTTGAAGATGACTTTACAATGTTCATAGGACTTTCCTTTAAAGTGGTAATGCCTGGTAGGCCACAAAAGTCTCTGTAGTCTTTCTTTGACCTTCCTGATTTAAAGGATGTGCTCTCTTTTCTTGCTTGCGAGTGCTGCCGCTCAAACATCCAGCCTTGCTGTGCCTGATACCACACACTCATCCTGCTCTGTCCAGACTGTGAAGCATTTACAAACAGTCACCTTCTAGTCTTGTCTGTAAATAGCTCTCTGTACTCTTTTGCAATGTTTTCTCACTAAGTCAGTAATCTATAACATCTTTTTGTTTTTTCAGGGATTCCATCGCAATTTTCTTTTTCAGGCTTTTCAGGGTCCACAAGGTTACCTTGCTTTTAACTCTCAGTAGTGGTGAGAATGAGAAAGGACAAATATTTGGCAATACAGGAATTATCCATCCATCCATCCATTTTATAAATCTGCTTATCCAGAGCAGGGTCATGTGGAAACTGGTGCCAATCCTAGCAAACTGGGTACAAGACAGCATCTTTTTCAATTCAAAATCAAACATTCCTCTATCCAGAATATCATCTATAAGGAGGAGGTTTCAAATAACTGCCAACTTGTCTAGGTCAGGACACCACAGCAAGTTCAGCCTGGGAGCAGAATGCAAGATAATGAAAATTGTTTCTAAGAAAACCAGAACTTAAACACAGGACCTACGGGCAGCTCTTGCCACAGCTGATGTCAAAGTGCATGAATCTACCATTAGAAAGAGTCTGTACCACTTACATCTAAATAGAGGTGTGTGCCAAAATGAATAGTTTGTTGTCTAGAAAAAAATATTAGGACAGAACTAAAGTTTGCCCATGAACACCTAGGCAAAGACAGAGTTATCTGGCCATAGTATCAAAAGACATGTTTGTCTGTAAAGCATGGTGGTGGAAATTTTATGGTTTCGGGCTGTTTTGCTGTTTTAGGGCACCTCACCATCACAAAATCCACTAAAAACTGCTAAATACACTAGGGGGTGCTGAAGGATAATGTGAGACCATCTTTTAGAAGACTGAACTCCGAAACAACCGAAGGTTGACCTTCCAATATGAAAGTGACTTTAAACATACCAGTAAATCTACCAAAGAATGTCAGAAAAGAAAGAAATGAAGTGTTCTGGAATAGCAAAGCCAAAGTCCATATCTGAATGCTTCAAGATGCTACGGGGGGATCTGAATTGGGCTGTGCACATAAGACACCCCTCAAACATCAAACATCTAAACGAATTTGATATGGAGTACTGGGAAAAACTTACTCCCGGTCAATGTCAGCGACTGGTAGACAGTTATAAGAAAATCCTGTTTTAGGCTGTTTCTGACAAAGGGGCCAATACCAGCTAATAGAGCCAAGGACATACTTGTAAAGTCAAATTTTCTATATTTTTTCAATCACATCACCTTTATCTAAATATGCTATTTAAAAGAAGATCAAACTTTCTTATATCCACATATGTTTAAAAAAAAACACTTCATGGGGTCTACTTACTTTTTTACATGAATGAAAGTTCTTTATAATATGTTTATTTTAGTCACATATAAAATTAAAACATACTATCACAGATTTGGAATTTGTTGAAGTATTGTGTTTTTCATTAAATAATGTCATTAATGAAATGAAAATTATATTTTTTCCAAAACTAAAAATTTGCCTTATGTCTCAACAACTACTTTGCAAGGAAAAATTAAATCAGTTTTAAGCTTGTTGTTGAGACCCCAAAGTTGTTTTGGTTTGCTTGTGGAGACATGCAGCATTTCAATCCCTTTTACTCTTTTCTTACTGTTACCTTTGACTGAACTGTAATTTCTGAAAAAGATATTTCACAAGAACAAAAAAGAGAGGATACTTAAACAGATTTTTATATTTTATGATTTAAATGACTAACCATTGGGTGATGAAAGGTTGGCACCTATCATAGAGGTTTTAGGCATACATCTCTTTTGGCGATTCATTAGTTGGCATAACTATTGTGATGAATGTAATGTTATTTTTTCACTCATCAACAAATTGTGTGAGTTATTACGTAACTCCTTTATACAGGCACATTCAAAAGCATTACCAGTGCAACATTGTTTGGCTCTTTTATGTATGTGAAAAATCTTGTTTAATATAGAACTGAGGATATGTTTAAGCATCACCTTTTCTGAAGTTGTATAGATAGAGTATGAAAAAGTTTCCAACTTAAACTAAATATCCAGTGTAAAATATCATATAGGTGTTTAATAAATTTACTTTATATCTTGTTGAGCTTTGCCTGAGTTTTAAATACATTCTAGTTAAATATCATGTATTAATGTATATAAGGCCTTTAATACAGTGTATACTTATTGCAAAAGAAATTATTATATAGCTGCCATGATTGAAGAATCTCTCAGTCATTATCAACCAGTAATAGTGCAGTCCGTCTAGAAATCAACGAGAGGGATTATACCTCAGGTGGACAAAAGGTCAAGTCCTTTATTTGTCCTTTGTACATCATATATCACAAAGCCACCCTCTTTACAGAAAAATACTTCTATAGATTCAACTGCAGTGGGATGTGCGGTGGTTTCTGAAATCTGATAATCCACAGGCATTACCAGTGGTTGCTAGGGTAACACTGCTGACTGGGGTCCTCAGCCTTTCATAAACACTTGCACAAATTCCCAGAAAATCCCACTGACCTTGGGTATCCCTGCAATAAACAACCAGCTGTTATTATTATTTTACAAATAAACAAAATAATAATTTATAATGCTTAAATAAATCAATAAAACTGCAAAAATAGTAAGCATGATAACATTTACTTATAAAATGGATGGAATATTTATATTTTAAAGACAATTCAAGCAGAAATATGAACAGAAACATCATTTAATGAATGCTATCTATATAAAAGGCCCTAAAAAACCCCAAAAAAGACCATGGAGTGAAACAGCATGTACTTATGATACTGTAGTGTAAACACAATAAACTGAAATTCATGAAATTGTTTATCAATTTTAAAAGCACACATAATGATCTATTGAATTCTGCAACAAACAGTCTCTTCCTTTACAAGGTATAAGTGGATTTGAACTTTCTAAAAAGTAAAAAAAAAAACCACAATTCCCGCCATTAATTCATCTATTTTTCTGAACCAACATTTATCATTTCTGGATCACGGTGCACCTGAATGTACCTAAGAACCAACTCTGGAGCACAGTCATGTATACACACACATTCAGTGCTACCAGGTAAATCCAGATTTACCAAACAAATACAAAAAACAGGAAAAAATAACAATTTTTATACAACCTCGATTCCAGAAAAAGTTGTGATGCTGTGTAAAATGTAAATGAAAACAGAATGATATGATTTGAAACTCTCATAAACCCATACTTTATTCAAAATAGAACACAGAAAACATATAAAAGGTTTACACTGAGAAAATGTAACATTTTAAGAAAAGAATAAGGTCATTTTGAATTTGTAGTAGCAACACTTCGCAAAAAAGTTGGGACAGGGTCATATTTACCACTGTATAGTATCCTCACTTCTTTTAACAACAATCTGTAGACGTCTGGGTACTGAGAATACCAGTTGCTGGACGTTAAGGATATTAAGGAGAGGAATATTCTCCCATTCTTGTCTGATATAGGATTCTAGCTGTGTCTTTATCATATTTTTCATTTCATAATGCAGCAAATGTTTTCAATTCCTGAAAAGGATGGACTGCAGACAGGCCAGTTAAGCACCAGGACTCTTCTACTACGATGGCATGCTGTTGTAATAGATACAGTATGTAGTTTGGCACAGTCTTGCTGAAATATGCAAGGCCTTCCCTGAAAAAGATTTTTTCTGGATGGGAGCATATGTTGCTCTAAAACCTGTATATACCTTCAGCATTGATGGTACCTTTCCAGATGTACAAGCTGCTAATTCAAAAGGCACTAATGCACCCCCATACCATCAGAGACATTGGCTTTTGTACTGAGCACTGAGTCGGATGGTCCATGTTTTCCAAACTGAACATCAAATTTCAATTCATCTGTCCAAAGAACAGTTTTACACTTTGCCTCAGTCCATTTTAAACGCGCTTTGGCCGAGAGAAGACGAGGGTATTTCTGGATCATGTTCACATACAGTTTCTTCTTTGTATGATAGAGCTTTAAGCTGCATTTGTGGATGGCATGGCAAGCTGTGTTCACAGACAATGACTTCTGAAGTGTTCCTGAGCCCATGCACAGAAGAATTCCATGACAGAATCAGGCCCATTTTTAATGCAGTGCTGCGTGAAGGAGGGTAGATCACAGGCATCCAATATTGATTTTCAGCCTTGTCCCTTACGGACAGAGATTTCTCTAGATTCTCTGAATCTTTTGAGGATAGTATGTACTGTAGGTGATGAGTTATTTAAAGTATTCACAGTTTTATGTTGAGGAACATTATTCTGAAATTGTTCCACAATTTGTAGATGCAGGTTTTTGTAGATTAGTGAACCTCTGCCCATCTTTACTTCTGACAGTCTCGGACTTTTGTAAGATGTTCTTTTTATACCCAATCAAGTTACTGACCTGTTGCCAAATAACCTAATTTGTTGAATTATGTTCCTGAAGCTGTTTCTTTTTAGTACCACTGACTTTTCCATCCTTTTTTCCACCCCGTCCCAACTTTTTTGAGATTCAAATTCAAAATGAGCTAATATTGTTCATGAA